>NC_055694.1:32006361-32031638 GCF_017639745.1 Melanotaenia boesemani | reverse complement strand
GAGTTATGAGAGTTTGTTTGAGGAGTGAAAAAAGCTGAAAAATCAGCAGTGTGAAACAGATATCCAAGTTTTAGTGATTTTTAACCTGGCATATCTCATAAACCATAAAAGATATCAAAATTCTGAATAGAAGATTTATAGCCCAGTCCCTTGTGATCGATTTAAACTTTGAATGGAGTCTCTAGCCCAAAGTATGCAGGAGAAGAAAGGTTTCAAAGGAGACCATGTTTTTGGAGGCTCTGCCAAGATTCCCCATTCATTCCTATGGAAAAATGGTGGGTCGAACAACCCTCGATATCTTAAAAAGTTTAATAGATACAGACAACAGGAGTCATAGCAGACATCTACAGGCCGAGCCGATCGATTTGATGTATGAACGGAGTCTGTGGCCCGAACGCTGCGAGAGGAGTAGGCGGACGACCGATGTTCACACCCCAGAGAAGAGGGAAAAACAATTCTATCACTAGAAAAAGCTGTTATTGCATAACAGCATGTGTGAATGCTGTCATGCTGAATGATTGAAATAAAATGCTGAAAAATGGCTGAAGATGGTTAAAAAAGGCTGAAATGTCTTTGTTGAAGAAATATTTATTAAGCTGAAGTGAAAAGTTGAAGGATTTACAGCTCAAACTGGAGTTAAAAGGTGCTGAAAGGGTGAAAGGTTGAAGTGAAATGATTGCTGAAGATGGCTGAAAAGGGCTGAAATATGGTTGTTGAAGAAATATAAAGCTGAAATGAAGAGTTTAACAATTTAAAGCACAAATTGGTGTTTAAATGTAGTTAAAATGGTGTAAAGCTGAACTGAAATGTGCTTATGATAGTCAAACATGGCTGTAACTGGCTGAAGTGTGCTTGCTAAAGCATCAGCTGAAGTAATCATGAAGGTGAAGTAATTGGAAAAAACTAAAATGCTGAAAAGATGGCTGGAGATAGTGAAAGATAGCTGAAATGGGACTTTTGAAAAGTATTTATTAAGCTGAAGTGAGAAGTTGAAGGATGTAAAGCTCAAACTGGACTTTAAAGGTGCTGAAAGGGTGAAAGGTTGAAGCGCAAACTGTGCTGCTGTCCGTGGTGCTGTCAGGAGGTGTGTGGACACCCACAACAGACTAATAATTTTCCTGTCCATGGTGCTGAAGGAAACAACAGATCGGACAGACAGAGTGCTTGAAATGTGGTTGTTAAAGATTGTTTTGATATATTTCAAATGAAGTTATACTTGAACTATATGATTCTCAGTTTTAAGGGTCTGAAGTGGTGAAAAGTGGAATAAATGATTTTAAAAAGCAAAAGAAAAGCTGACACTGGTGAGAAAATGTGATGAAATGATGGAAAGTTTAACTTAAATGTGCTTAATATAGTTGAAGAGGTTTGAAGACAGGTGAAATCTGCTGGTTGACAAAGTATTTATGCAGCTGAAGTTAACACTGTTAGTCTTTAAAGTTCAAAACTTGAAACCTTCTGCTGAAGTCTTAGCATAAATAGTAATTAAGTTTAATTCAATAGGAGAATAATCTCAAACTCAGTCTGACAATATTCAAAATGTGCATTTTTATTATTCTTTCTACAAAACAGATCTGTGGTGTTTGTATAAGTAGAAGTTAGACATTTTTAATCAAGGAAGCCATAGATTACATTGAAACTTAATAATCTGTAAATGTAGTAACATGAATGACAATTTAAAAAATAAATGTGGCAGAAATTAATTTTATAACAATGGAACAAATTAGACAAATAGATTAACCAGAGTTTGATAACATTTCAGATTGAATAAATATGACACATAAAAGTGATATCACTATTAGAAAAAAATAGCCATTTTAACAAAGAAAGGAGAATATCTGCAATGACAGCACAGATTTAAAACATTTTCTCCAAGAAAATGTGGCAATATCCAAAGCAAATATAATTTATATTAACATTATGACTGAAACATTCACAAGTACAATACAGTTTAACAGATATATTAAAAAATGTAAATAAAATATTAGGAGAATCTAACTAAACAAAACAAACAAACAAAAAAACAACAACAAAAAAAAGAGAATTCTCCACCCTACAGAAAGCACTGGCTTTGTTTGATAAACGTAATCATATTAAATGCCAGCAATTATATAGAATAATACATTTGAAAATCAAAAAGCTATTAATAGCACACACTCAAACAAACATCACCCTTTGTTGGGCATTAATAGTAATTAAAAAAATACATATCACAGTTTAAATGGATATGTGGAGCCACATCCCATCAGACTTTTCTTTTGTGCTTCGATGTGGGTACACACAGTCTTTCATAGACCCAGCCCCACTCCAGATAATCATATTAAAAGCGTAATTTATGTACATATAACCAGAATTACCCCAGGTTGAACGTAAAACTACAGGAAGACTCACATCTCTGGATGTGGCCTGTGTGACCTCCTCATTAGTTGTGGGCATTTCAGAACTACTTTGAACACCCTGAGGATCATTGTCAATATATTTGGTCACATTATATTCTTTATATGATGTTTGTCTCTAACTGGGGTCTATATTAGTCCAGGTTAAGTGTATATATGTGTTTTCTACCTACATACCAGCAGATACCACACACTTGAGCAGGACTCACACAAACATGTTCCAGGCTTTGCTAGCTTGGCCGTCTCTTCAGCTTCAACACTGTGATGCTGTGGTTGTTAACTGAATTGTGGACCTGCTGTTAGCTGCATTTGCAGTCTTTATGGTGGAAAATGCCAAGTTTTGAAATGGCATTGCAATGTCCTATTTCACTTAGGCAATTTATTATTGTTAAGGCCTAAATATTAGGCACAGTCAGCATCCAAAGATTAACATATGTATGTGTGAGTCCCGCTGGATGCTTTCTATAAATAATCAGTATAATTACTGTACTGTAATAATCATTTCTAATGATAATTATAAACATATCTGTTATTCTTATAATATACAATAATAGCAACTGACACAAAATACTGTAAATATGTATATACACATACCCATACAGACACATTTATGTAAATATATACATATTATATATTCCATATGATTATATGGAATATGGACAATTGTTCACACCCCAACACACTCTGAAGATAAACAGAGTGTCTTCGGGTGGGTGGGCAGTCAAAGGAACCAAAGAGAAAGCTAACAGAAAAGAGAAAGCTAAAACCTTTACAACATTATAATTTATTATCAGGGAAATAATCTATTTTTAATTTAATAGAATTCACTTGGCAATTATGAACCTATAATTTATATTAAAAATTTGTTTTTTCAAATAATTTTTTTATTATAATTGTCAGTTATTGTGATTCTTTCATTACTGTTATCACTGCAAAACTAATTATTTAACTATAAATAATATGAAACTGTACTATAAAATATAGTCTTTACAAAGATGGATGGTGTAAGCTGAGTTCAGTTCTGTTGTGTGTTGGTGCAGACCAGAGAGTCTGAGAAAATGTTGTCACAGTGGAGATGTACGGTGTGATCACCATGGGATGGTTTCCTTTTCCAGAGGCTGATCATCTGCTGCCTCCATGGACCAGTGCAGTCTCTGCTGCACACAGGAAGGTTGAGTCTTACTGAGAAGGCCTTTTGCTACACAGATAAGAGGAAGTTAGTCCAGAAATGTTGACTGGTCCTCAGCAACGTTTCCCTGCAGCAACATGGCTGGTCTCTGACTCAAGAGTCAGCACAGGTTACTCTTTGATGGTGTCGTGCAGGCATGAACATGGAACTGGTCCTGAGGAAAAGAAATGGATAAACACATTTTGTTATTAACTCAATTTTTTTAAGACCACCAGCTGAAAGCCTGCATAACACATGATAATGAAATACCTTAAATGTGCTGCAGGTCCAGTTTTCTCCTGGCCAGTGCAGTTTCACACCCAGATGCTTTGGGAGTGTTGATGACAGTATTCTGATGAGGATCGATGGTGAAAAGAAAGACTCACAGCAGAGGAAGAGCTGATAAACAGAAAGCAAATGTTCTTTAGATGCTGTAATCTGCAACATGGATGAATATATATTAATTACAATATTAATAATGAATAATTTCATTACCTTTTCTTTTACTGTGAGGAACCCAGGTCACTGGCAGGAGGAGGAGGAGTCTCTTAGTCCCGTGAAGTCTTGCTTCCTCTGTTGTTGGTGTGCAGCATGGCAGCATGATGTCAATAATCTCTCTTAGGCCCAGCCAGGTGGTCAGGTGAAGCTTCACAGGTGACATTTCATCACCTACTTGAAGAAAGACTGGGATGGCAGCATGTAGAAGACTTCTCTGTGTGGTCCAGCAGTGGTGTCTCTTGTTTGCACCAATAGTTCATGAAGATGATGTAGAAGTGTGATGGTGTAGATCTTCTGCAGATGGTTGTGCTGGATGAAGTTGTCACAGAGGACACAGGAGAACATGTCTCCTGTCTGGAGTACACACGTCTAAAAAAGAAACTTCTAAAGAAAAACATCTTTTCTGCCGGTAAAGCATCCTCGTGTCAAAGATTTGGCCATTCAGCTCTAAGTACACACAGATAGTGCAGTGAAACTGTGAATAGCTGAATAAATCAGTGATGGTTCCTTTGACTGCCCACCCCACCCCCAACCCACCATGCCCTGCACCCTGTGGGTATCAGCTGGTATATCAATACACCAGAAAGCTCATGCTTTCTGGTGTGTTGATGTAGTTATTTTGAACAGCTTTAGTCCAGCTGCTGGATGTATACAAACCAGCAGCTGTACTGCATGGTAAGCCTTCTGGATGCTGCAAACAGTTGCTGGTATATGCAAAACCAGCAACTGTGCTGCAGTTGCTGCAGTACAGCTGCTTACCATGAGGTGCAGCGGCTGGTTTGTACAAAACCAGCCGCTGCACTGCATGGGAATTCTTCTGCATCCAGAAGGCTTACCATGTTTGGCCTGTGCATTTACCAACCCAAACCCAACCCACCCAGGTAAATGCACAGGCCAAAAATCTATTTCCATAATTATTTTCTACCATTAATTCTCTATCCATAAAAGTTCTGTACCATTAATTCTCTATCCATCAAAATTCTGTACCATTATTTCTGTTTCCATAAATATTCTGTACTATTATTTCTGTTTCCATAATTTCTCTGTACCATGATTTCTCTGTATTCATGATTTATTAAATTTTTGCACACTTTTCACTGATCTGTACACCAAAATACAAAGTAAAGTGTTTTTCAAATGAACGTCGTCTTTAAAACTCACCAGACATGTTCATGGTTCACTGGTGGAAACGATGCAGAACACGGGGTTATGGTAGCTCCAGTATGTCCTCATGACACCAGAATGGAGAATCTGCTGTGGCTGGGAAATGAAAACCAGATCGAGGAGTGTGTTCTTGTCTGTGGTGGCAGATGTGATCAGCTGTGTATAACCTTTAGACTGGAACAGGTCCAAAATGGGCTTGGGAGAAGTGGGTACCTGATTCTCATTGAAGTCGCCGCAAACAATTACAGGGTGACAGTCCATCATCTCCAGTGCATCCAGAAGGCTTACCATGTTTTCCAGGAAGCGCCTCAAACTGTAGCTGGGGGGTCTGTACACCGCTGCGATCAGTGCCTGGACTGGAGCCTCAACCTTCAGAACTACAAACTCAAGATCAGTCACATTATGCAAATACTGTTTCTCATGCACCTGAATGTGGTTTCGCACATAAACAGCAACTCCACCGCCACATCTGCTGGCCATCTGCGGAAGGTTTGTGTACGACACATGTCTGTTACGCTTGTACAAGGTGAATCCATCCAGCTGAAGAGTGTCTGCAACAAAGGAGCCCTGCAGGTGAGATTCGGTTAGACACAGTACATCGGCCAGACACAGTTCATGATGTCTCTTGATGTCATCGATGTGAGATGGCAGTCCCTCTGTGTTGTGATGGACGACGGTCAGAGTGTCAGGCCTGCTTACGGTTTCTCTCAGAGGAAGAAGAGGCATCATGTCATCCACACTGGCTTGTCTCATGGTCTGGATGGCTGCAGTAACTTCAGGGTTGGCGTAGATTTTCTTCTCATCCAAGTCCAACAGATAGAGTCCGCTGAGAGAAGTCACCCTGCTTAGAGCCACATAAGCCATGCCTGCTTCAAAGATCTTCTTCAAGGAAACTACAGCTGCATGTGTCGTTAAGCCTTGAGTTTTATGCACGGTACAAGAAAAGGCCAGCTTTACGGGGAACTGTCTACGTACCACTCCTTTCTGTTTCACAGTATCCTCTGCTCTCTCCACGTAAACCAGATCGTCAGATCCTGCAGGTCCACTACGTCTTCCAGCTGTTTGACTGTCCATTCTCAGCCCAAGCTTTGTGATGCGTTGATTCGTCTCAGAAGTAATCACCTTCATCAGAGTACCAAAGGCACCATTCACCAATCCTTTCTGTATGTCGATGTTTCTGGTGAGCATGACACGAGCTCCTTCCGCAAGTTTCAAGGTGTCAGGTAAATCATTGCGTCCTCCTTTGCTGGGTTTGTCTTGCCGTGTCATTCTTTCTGATCGAGAATCTTTCTGGAAGTCGTCTGCATCAATAGTGATGATGTCAGAAAATAACCGAGACAGCGTTGCTGAGTTGTGATCTTCAACCAACTTATTTGTGGGGAAAATGTGCAGAACATCGGTGGAACAAAGTTCTGGTTTAGTGATGGCTTGTGTCAGCAATTCTCTGTCAGACTCAGACAGTTCCTCATCTTTCTCCTTCACTCGAATCCTGTTCAGCATTTCTGCAAAGGCAACATCATCTTTCTGACGCATGATCTCAGTCAGGGTGATCATCTGAAAATGTTCCTGCCATAGGTCAATCTCAGATGGGTCGTGCACACAGAGAGGTTTAGACTGTCGTACTGGTGGCAGCTGATAAAAATCTCCAACAGCTAGGACTGACATTCCTCCAAAAGGTCTGTTATTACCCTTGATCTGTTTCAGTCTGGCATCCACATAGGCGAAAAGCTGCTTGGAAACCATAGAAATCTCATCAATGATAATGATCTCAGCATTGTACAGTTCAGCTCTGACTTCATCCAGTTTATTGCCAAGTCCTTGAATGGGAGGTTTTAAACTGCGAGGCAAGCGAAGGAGAGAATGCAATGTTGTTCCACCAATCCCGAAAGCTGCAGTTCCCGTAAATGCAGTGAGAAAAAACAGTAGGGCTCGATATGTCGGCTTCCTCTGCATGTCTCGGCAGTCTGCTCAGTATCTTTGATGCTTCTGAGTGAATACATTTGATAAGATGAGACTTTCCTGTTCCTGCACCACCGTTTACATAGAAGAAAAATGGCTCTTGATTGACAGAACAGACACGTTTCATGCACCAGTCTCTGATTGCGTAGAACACACAGGCCTGCTTCTGGTTCAGGTTCTGATACATTTGTCTGAGAACATTTGGATCAATGGCAGGGGCTTGTCTGATTGCACTGAGTTCTGTTGCAGCATCAGACTGAGGACAAAGGTCAGGAACATTTTCCTGCTCATTTTCATTGATTAGCTCTCTTACCAGCAGGTCTTCATCACAATCCAACCTCACAACTTCAGATTCTGGAGCGAGATTACACCATTCATCAATCACAACGTTTCTGTTCTCCTCAAACTCCTCCAGTGCTTCTTCAATGGCCTCACTGTGTTTCTCGTACTTGTCTCTGTTGTGTTTGACAATGTTCTTCACATAGACAGAATGGTTTGATCCGGGTAGCACGACCCATCCAGAAGAGTAGAAAGACTGATATGTAGGAAAGTTTCTCTTTAGTTCCTGCTCTGATCTGTGAGGAAGGTACAGTCTCAGTAATCTCTCATGAAATTCTTCAGGATGCTTTTCCTTTGAACAGTGGTAATATCTGATAATAGCAGGTTTATCATTTTTACGCTGTTGAACATATCCTAGTCCATTGAGCAGTGGAAAGACATCGTCCTTTTTAGCATTTTCACTATTGACAAATCTGCAGTTAGCAGCAAAATCAGCCAAGCACATCTCCTCATACTCTGGTCTCTCTGGTCTGGCTTTGTACTTGTCATTCAAACTTGTCATCCAGACGTCACAAGATTCTGGTGGCAGTTCCTCCAAGAATGCTATAGAACGACTCATTTTACAGCAGTTTTCTTCTGTGGGAACAAAAATTGTGCTTCGTGAAGACTTTTTCATTTTTATTCCACATGCACGAGTCACACACTCCTGAGCACTGACTTCTCTTTTCTTTGAGTAAGCTTGCATGACGGCTCGCATCTCATCACACTCATTGACATGATCTCTGTCTGCGTTCTGTAACATATCTGTCAAGTAGTTTGAAAGATTTGTCTCCTGTTTTGTAATATATTTACAGAGATACTCCACACAGGAATAAGCATTGACAATATATGAAACGTCAATGTTAGCATCCCAAGCTTTCAGCAGATGTGGGTTGTAACCATTAATCCAGCAGTCTTTGGGATCACGTTTCAGGTGGACGGCAATCTTTTTGTTCATCAAATGAAGACATCCTTCATATTCTTGCAGCGTCAGGTTGCAACGAACCAGGATCTGTTGTAAAGTCAAGGAAGCAATTTCAGGTTCATTAAGCAGGTCCATGAGAGGCTTCAGTTTCTCTTTGGCAGCGTTAATGTCTCCTTCTTCATCAGGTCTCACAATCATGGTTTTTCTGCAGGGCGGCTTTGGAAAACCAAACCGACAACCAGAGTTTACACTCTTGAAACAGGTTCTTGTGTGGTTCCTACTGTGTTTCTGGAGCTCACTCACTTTTCTGTACAGTTCAGGTTGTGTGTCTGGGTTAGGCAGTTGGGCTGAGATGTATTTATCAATGAAATCACAGATACTTTGATCGTCATTCACATCAAGTTCTACAGCATCCTTTACCCAGACGAGACCATGTATATGTGGACTTCCTCTGTGTTGGAACTCTAGTCTGTAGAAAAAATCGATAATTTCTCCCAGAGGTTGTGAAGGAGATAGAAGCAGGTCTCTGAACAGTGCTTCAATGCGCTTATCAAACATACGCATGGATGTGACAGGGTTGGATCTGAGAATTTCACTTTTTTCTGACCAGTTTAGAGCTTCAAAATCTACGTGTTCACCTTGCTGTCTCTTTATAGCTGTTATCACTTCAGGCCATCTGAATTCAGCAGCAGAAAAAGTCAGAAAGAACGTAGGAGTTCCCAACTGTCTGATCATGGCAAAGAGATCTTTGGAGGTTCTTTCCCAGTATGCGGGGGTTCCTCTTAGTGCTGTCATGAATCTGACTGCATCTTTATTTCTCACCAGCTTCTGAACTTCTGTTCTGTCCTGTAACATGGCTGAGGTTATTTCTCTTCCATCTCTGGTTTTAGTCTTTCCTTTTCTCAACTGTACCATCATGCTGGAATTGGCCAAGTGAATTTCAGTGACAAACTGTGCAAAGAACAGATAATTAGGATCTCTAGCAAACCGCTCATCAATGTGGAAAAGTCTGGACTTGAAATATCCACTAGGTGTGACATATGTTTCTCGAGCTTCATCTATGGTGTTCTGACCAGTAGGAAATTGGCAGGGAAACGCTATGGCTTCAAGTTTTGGTGTTTTAAAAAAGCTGACTGGATCATTTCTTTCTGCTGGAGCAACACAGTAGATGCTATCGGTGTAACCGAGAATCTCATCTGATATATCAACAGGCTGAAGACACGATTCTATAGCAAAACCTCCATTTGGTAGATCATCTGGTTCTGCATCATCTCTGTGTTCCTGTTCAGTGTCACTCTGCATGTCCTGATCACTTTCAGGCTCATTTTCTGCATCACACAGTGCATCTTTCTCAATCATGTCAATCTCCATTAAATCAGCTTCATCATAGTCATCCTCTCCCATGCTTACATCATCATCATCATCATCATCATCGTCTGCATCAGGAAGTGTTGGATCACAGAGTTCAGCTTCGTCTCGGATAGTAATATCCTGATACTGGGGATGGACCTGCTTCAGTTTGAGAAGTGCTTGAACAAGGTTAGACCAGGTGACAGACTGAAACAGCTGGTGGCCTTTATAAGACAGACGTCTTTTCAGCTTTACTCGTAAAACTTGAGACTCGGACCGTAGTCTAGGCAACATGTTAATTGTCTCATTGACCTCTGAGGGAACACAAACCACATTTCCACGTATGAGTCTTTGTCTGCCTTTAGGTAGAGGAATGATCTTAGCAAACGGTATGCACTTTGCTATCAGATGTCTCTCCAAGATGTTTAGATCACACAGTTCAGGTGGAATCTCGTGGAGTTGAAGGTTATTTGCTGCAGAAAGTCTTGGCATGTTCCCTTTTTTAAGATGTTCATGGCATGTGTGACAAACCCACTCTTTCTTTCTCTCATCGGGCACAGAGCACTGCTCATTTATACAGGATTCATCACAAACATGTACGTACTTTCCTGTCAGGCACTGTGCAACTACATCTGGATTTTTCTTATAATTTGATCTTTTGCAGAGTTTAACTTGATTGGGAAAAGATGCTTTTTCACATGAAGAACAAACAAAGGTGGGACCTGCTTTTATGTTTGATCTGAAGACAGATATTGCTTCATTGATTAAACTGTTCTCTGGCTCACTTTGGTTGTGCTGTACAGTGGGATTTATTCTGTTCTCTGGTTCAGTTTCTACATTGTGAGTTTGTCTGTTCATTCGTCTATATTTCCTTTTTACATTCACAGCACATCTGATCTTATGCATCATCCTGAAAGAATGGTTGTTATTGTATCTGTCTCGAATGAGTTGTTTGTGTCTGAGTCTGAATAATCTGTCATTTTCATAACGTTGAGTAATATAGGTTTTCTGAGTGTCTCGAAATACTTCACTTTGTCTGTAACGACTTCTGATATACGTTTTTTGTTTGTGTCGAAAAACCTCATTTTGTCTGTAACACTGATTCTTGTATTCTTTCTGTCTTTGTCTAAATTCAGCATTTTGTCTGTAAGAATTCCTGATAAATGATCTTTGTTTCTCCCTAAATTCAGCATTTTGTCTGTAAGAATTCCTGATGAATGATTTTTGTTTCTCTCTAAATTCAGCATTTTGTCTGTAAGAATTTCTGATGTATGATTTTTGTTTCTCTCTAAATTCAGCGTTGTGTTTGTACTGATTTCTTATGTACTGAGTTTTCTTTTGTCTAACGTTAGGGTTGTTTTGATATCTCTTGGTAGAGGAACATTTTTTCTTTGCTCTGTAAAGTTCATTAGAAGAATATAGCTGCCTCTCTTTCTGTTTTTTATCAACTTTTTGTTTTTTTGGTTTTTCTGTCATTAATAATCTCCTTTTCATTTTTAACCTTTCGTTTTTACTATACTTGGACAGTTTACAAGCGATTTGTTGCAGCGTAGCATCAGAAAGGTCTTTAGCTGGTCTATTTATTGTTGGGGAAGAAACATTTGTTTCACATTGAGTGGTGTTACATGCTGCAAATGAACTGATTTCATTCTGTTCTGGTTCAACACTGATATCAGGAGATTGTCTCCTTGGTGCTGAAGAAGTATTTTACTGGATACATTTGTTACATCAGCAGAAATGTCAGTGGTAGGGATTAATACTTCAGCTGTCAAGTTTGATTCTTTTAAAAAACAGTCCTGTGATGCACAAGATCCGACCTCCATGTGTTGTTCAACAGCATTAGTGTGAGCTGACATTTCTGGGTAAATGTTCTCAGACTGATCAGTGGCTGTACAAATGTCTGATTCATCCACTAGAGTTGGTGTATCAACAGGTGTTGGTCTGTTTTCTCTGTCTGGTTCAGCATTTCCCAGGCTGGATGAGTTTTCCATATAAAATGACAGGGGCTTGAGCTCATATTCACGATGTAATGGCATGTGAAATCTATTATAGATTAGTTTGATCCGGTTGATCAGGTCAGTCAGATGTGTGAATATCAGCATTATAGCACTCCCAATGTTGTAAATTCCTGGTGGTACTGGCAGTCCATGTTTGGTTCTTCGATGTGGGTCAAAAAAGCCAAAACGACCATCAGTAGTTCGAAAGACTGCAATCGATAACCCGCCCATGATGAACACTGCATACTGTATATCTGAAGACAAACGGTTCAGTCCTGTCTCAAGACTCTGAAGACCACATACACCTCCAAAGTTCCCATAATAAGATGGCTGAGTCAGGTCTACGTGGTATTTAGTCTTTCGTGCTTTTACTTGTTCAGGTAATTCGTCAGTTGCCAGATAGGCATTACCAGGAAATCTCTGTATGATCTGTCGGTACAGTCCATCACCTTTATCCAAAACACGTTGAAGATCTGCTCTGGTAATGTTTTCATCCTCATGGAGAAACGACAGAAACATCAAACTGTTTGCTACACATTGTTTGTTTCTAGATTTAACTCCATATCTGACTGAATCCTGACTCCTTGGAGCACACACTCGTGTCACAGATGGTTGAGGTTCCACGTTTATTCTGCGTTCATGAGATGGTCCAGCTGCATCAAGTCCTCTCTTCAGAACGTCAGCATAAGATACCGGTGGTACACTCTGGTTTACCTGGTGTTTAGAAGCATCATGCTGGGGAGTATTCATGACAGTTTTACCATCAGAAGCTGGTGCTGAAGTGGAGGAACTGGTCTGATCTCTGCTGTTTATCTGCTGAGCACTAGAAGACTTTACAACAGGCGTATTATTTCTGGGATTTCCTCTCTTTACCATGTCAGCATAAGAAACCTGTGGTTGTGCCCGGTTTATCTGCTGTGTAGTTGAACTGTGTAATACACTGGGAACATTAGTTTGTGATCTGTTCATACCACCATTTCCATCAGAAACCAGAGCTGCAGGTGAAGATCTCTCAGTGGATGGCACAGACACGTTTACCTGGTTGGTGCTCTGAGAAGTGATACCTGCTTGTTCACCTTTTCCTTCTTTCTGCTCCTTCCATCTGCGTTTCAGGGCTTGAGACTTCTGACGAGACTTTCTCATTGTTGATGCTCTTGAAAAGCGCAAATTTAATATTTGATGACAAGAATTTATGCAGGTTTTATTATCAAACTGTTGTGCTACTTACAACAATATACTGAAAGGATTCTATCAGTATTTATTTAAAAAATTATACCAGTAAATATAATGTTTAGGCTACACAATCAGCTAGTATTTATCAGTTGACCCAAAACTACTAAAAGTTTCGGTACGGAGTTTATAGGTGTGAATAATCAACTGGGTTTTCACTTGAAAATAATCTGTTATGAACCAACTCTTAAAGGGAAATGTAATCAGTGCAAGTGGTCAAGCAAGAACACTCCAAAAAATTTGTTTAAACTGTAAATTAACCACGTTCTTTAAAATATCTATGAAGTCCTTAAATCTTGAAAAACTAATCTGAATGAGATGAATAAGCTGGAATCTGTTAAAGTAAACCAGTAACTGTTACTAGGAGACAGAAAATATCAGATACTGATTTTCTGTATTTCTCAGGAGCCAATTTAAATTTATAACTAGGTTTTACAAAGATTCAATACCCAGAAATATATAGAGATCAATTACGTGAGATGTTACACCAGATTACTTCTTTGGTGTTATGCTACTCTTAGTTTTGCCAATAGATAGAACTGTATGAATTTAATAATCTGTCTTAGATATGACACTAAGCTCTAGTCAGATCTGTGACTGTTTTATATCGAGTTTTATGACGCAAATCTGGAACACAGCAGCAGCAGTGACAGTGGCGGGATGAAGATGGCTTCTGGTCTCTGGCTTCCTCTCCTCGTCAGTTCAGCTCAGGACAGACAGCAGACTGCTTCTCCAATGCTGGATGTGGTCTTTTATAGCAAGACTTTAACAAACCTGCAGTGAGTTCAGTGGCAGCTGCACAGGAGCTGATTCTCTGGAAATAAACACACTCCAGGAACGTCTAGTGGTTATCTTTTACTTTTATTTATATATTTTAACACAAATAAACTTTAACTGTGTGCAGCACAAATACTTACAGCTCACAAACCTTCAGTTAGTCCAGAATGAGGATCAGCAACAAACTGAGATAAATGACAGTGCTCTGGATTTTACTATAATCCAATTAGGATTTTTGTAGATTTGTCTCAACAGTGAACTATAAATTACTGTATTAAGTGCTGTATTAAAGATGTGTTACTTGGAGATCAATAAGTACAGCTGATCTCTATCAAATGAACAAAATGATATAAAGTATGGAATATCTCTGAAGTCAATCCAAATTTTCTGTGTATGTAGTAAATTTGTACAGAATATTATTTAAAATAATGTTCTTTTTCTTTGGTTCACTGAATGTTAAATGTTTGTCAGATCTGAATGTATATGATGTATAGCAAAGCTTTCTAGTTAAATTAGTTGTTTCCAATTCTAAGTGCAAGGGTGCAGGATAGGACAGAACAGCGGAGAGATAGAGCGTGAGGGCGGAGATGCTCTCAGGTCAGAACAGATAGATCTCACCAGGAATTCTACACTGCTGAGAGTTTATATGCAAATATCAGAAAGTCCAAAAATAGAGTCCAATAAGACAGAAGATAAGATATCAAGTTTCTTGTAATCAATCTCCAAACAATCAATTCTTGTAAAAAGGTTCAAAAACAGGTTTCATGTGTGGTGGGCCTTGTTGCCCTAGACAGATCAGGGATAGATGGGATACAAGACAGAGGGTGGGCCTTGTTGCCCTAGATAGAGCAGGGATAGATGGGATACAAGATAGAGGGTGGGCCTTGTTGCCCTAGATAGAGCAGGGATAGATGGGATACAAGATAGAGGGTGGGCCTTGTTGCCCTAGATAGAGCAGGGATAGATGGGATACAAGATAGAGGGTGGGCCTTGTTGCCCTAGATAGAGCAGGGATAGATGGGATACAAGATAGAGGGTGGGCCTTGTTGCCCTAGATAGAGCAGGGATAGATGGGATACAAGATAGAGGGTGGGCCTTGTTGCCCTAGATAGAGCAGGGATAGATGGGATACAAGACAGAGGGTGGGCCTTGTTGCCCTAGATAGAGCAGGGATAGATGGGATACAAGATAGAGGGTGGGCCTTGTTGCCCTAGATAGAGCAGGGATAGATGGGATACAAGATAGAGGGTGGGCCTTGTTGCCCTAGATAGAGCAGGGATAGATGGGATACAAGATAGAGGGTGGGCCTTGTTGCCCTAGATAGAGCAGGGATAGATGGGATACAAGATAGAGGGTGGGCCTTGTTGCCCTAGATAGAGCAGGGATAGATGGGATACAAGATAGAGGGTGGGCCTTGTTGCCCTAGATAGAGCAGGGATAGATGGGATACAAGATAGAGGGTGGGCCTTGTTGCCCTAGATAGAGCAGGGATAGATGGGATACAAGATAGAGGGTGGGCCTTGTTGCCCTAGATAGAGCAGGGATAGATGGGATACAAGATAGAGTCCAATAATTAGATAGATATGCACTAGAGTGACAGGAAAGATAGAGCGTCCAATAATGATAGAGGTAGATGGGGAGGGGAAGAGAGGTGGAGGACACAGGACACCTGAAAGACACAGAAAACATTGATTAGACATTGTTTAACTCAACTCAATGAAACACAATCTAATCTGGAGACGCTTTAACTATCTTAAATATAAAACAAAGTCTCCTTATTAAAAAAATCACTAATTTTCCTGTAAAACTGTTTGCAGTAAGATCAGAATGGGTAGTTTTTTAAAGGCAGCTTTGGTTCACTAGCATCAGGATACTAACAAACATCTTTATATAAATGTTCTGAAAGTTGTTTTGCACTTTTTTCTGTATATATTATCTGGCAAAATCATATTTCTCATTCCTTGTTTTAGTTTGAGAAAGGCCACATGAAACTAACTCCATCTGGGTTTATTAAGCTGTGGGTTTAGTAACAGGTCTGTAATGACTGACAGTTGTTCTATCATCCACTTTACACATAAAATATAAAATTACATCCAAGATCTTCAAATGAAGAGAAAGCTGAAAGAAAAACCAAGTTTAATAAATCTCTGTGCAGCACTACTTCCAGCGGTTTGTGTGAAAATAAATGGCATCATGAAACGTAGAACCCACTCAGACCCTCTGACTTATTACATCAGGGCTGCTGGTTCAGGCCTACGAGGGCTGCAGTCCTGCAGGTTTTCAGTGTTTCCTGCTCCAACACACCAGACTACTGACATGGACCCAACACAACAACTCAGTCAGGTGTGTTGGAGCAGGGAGACTTTAAAACCTGCAGGACTGCTGCCCTCATAGGACCAAACTGTGTAGTCCTGGTCTACATGAACCAGATCAGTCCAGAACCAAACACAGGTGATCACTGCAGATTCTAGTCTAGGTAGATCTGAATTTTCTCTGATGTCATGCAGACCAGGAAACAAGTTCACCACAGAGCAGCTGCAGTTTGTAGACCAGAAGAATCCAGCTGTTCTGGTCCAGTCCCACCTCTGGCTGACAGGACTCACCTGCTCTCTCCTGATCCAGCAGCTGATTAACTCAGATGGAGACGTCATGTTTACATGTTACTGATGACAGAGTTTAAACTGACCATCACACATCATAAATGAGCAGAGAGAAAACATCAGAGCTGCAGGTGTTCTGTATTATGATGATCCATGTTTCAGCTCCTGGATGTGGTCTGAGAGGAAGAGTCAGCAGCTGCTTATTGGTCTGATTCATTTATTAAATGTAGGAACCAGGATGAAGCTGGAACACACGGATCATAATAAAGTGTCATAATTACATGAACACATGCTGGTTTCTGGCTATGGTCGTTAAATCCATTAAACGGGACCTAACAGGAAGTTCCAACTGGAAACTGTCGGCTTTATACTGGTGGACTCCGCCCACTGCTGCTGGACCAGGTCTGATCCATGTACAGGTAGAACAGCTCGTCTCTCATGTCTGACTTCAGTTTAATGTTTCTAGATGTGTTTTTATTAACACGTATGTAGGAACTCACCTGGTCAGCAGCTCTCATCAATAACAATATTTACTGAACTTAAGCAGGATGAAAAGGTTTAAATGTGAAACCCTCATACATTCAGTCATGTGATGGACTCAACCTCCATCTACTATAAACACTTACCAGACACGCAGGAATCCTGAAACCCGTTCTCTCGGAGTCTGAGAGGAGAAACAGAGGAGTTAGTTCACTGCCAGAAACCATCAAAAGATCATCTGATCTCACAGCTGACTGCTTCTGCTCTGGTCTGAACAGGATAAGCTTTGATCCAGACTTTTCTGGACTTTAACTTGCTGGTAGAAGATCAATTCAGAGGCTGGAAGCTTCATGATCAAAGACAAAAATATCATGTCCTCTTTCTACAAGGTGACATCAGTCCTGCTGCTGATCAATACAGAAGTGATCAGAGGTCAGAAGGAAAGCAGAGCAGCAGCAGATCAGCTGTGAAACATCTTGAATGACGACGGATGTTCCAGTTCATGGATCCAGTCTGAGAGGACCAGGTCTGCTGGTCTGGATGTTAACCAGCTGCACGTCTCAGAGGCTCCAAGTGTTTATGGTCCAGATGTAAAATAACAGCTGTAGATGTTCTACATCTTCTGAACTAAAAGCTTTCCAGGAACATGTCAGGATCCTCAGAGAAACATCTGTTTACATGTGAAACATGAACATCTGTGGTGGAAGCTGCTTGGTTCTCTACAAGCTGCTGGACTAATTATAAATGTTTACAGCTCATTCCTGTAGTTTAAGAAGAAACATGAATGTGACTATGAACTGCAAACATGAGCAGATGAACACGAGACTGTATGAGCTGATGGTGGCCGACATGTCTGTGTTCCTACAATCACTGAAAGCTGGTAAAACTGTCCAGCTCCACTACAGACGTTTAATCCTCTAATTTACAGGAACTCATCTAAACTTTACTGACTCTCCTCTGAGGCGTCTGATACGAGTTCTGTAAGAATACAGGAACATTGCGTGTTTCATACATGATCATACGTACCGCAGCAGAAGCACAGGATGCAGCCAACAATCTCTCAGCCTGAGAAAAGAGACGACAGGTTAGTTACCAGATCCATCTCTTCTGGTTAAAGTCGGTAACCAGCTGTGGAGGTAAAACAGCTTTTCAGTTACTAAGATAAACTGTGTTTGCTGGACTGTAGCTGCTGGTGTGTCTGGGTTTAAAGCTTTAATACTGTGTACTGTTGGTGGAAACAATGACTTAACTAAAAACCCATGATAATAATCAATAATCATATTTTTCTACACACAGCAGAAAACTGAAGTTCCACTTAAATTAACCTGAATGTTTTCTATATTTTGTCCCTGAGAACCATAACATCACGTTTGCTGGTAAATAAAACAGGATTCATCATCTTTAAATGAGGCCAAAGTGTCTTTAGAAGCCACTGAAGCAGAATACAGCAGCATTACAGAGACATTATTTACTGGACATGATGAGGACAATAGTGTGTGTAATCGTCTAGAAAAAACCTGTGATGCTTTCATTACTGTCCAGTAAAGTCAGACATTTCTTCTGTGTGATTTTAAGTAAACAAAGCAGTGAAATGATCTACTGTAGAGCTCCATCCAGCTCCTTGATTCAGTGTTTATGGCTGAAAGAGTCTCAGAGGGAGACCTCATATCTGTTAAATCCAGCCAGCAGCAGAGAACTGGACCAGTCTGATCAGGTCTGAGTTGAGGAAGTACACAGTGTGTTAACATGTAGAAACCTGAGAAGAAGAAATGTTTAAATCTGCTGCTCTAACATCACCTGGATGGAGGAGGAAGACGTCTGTATGACCGCTAGTTAAATCTCATGTCAGAAATCTAAAGCAGCTTTTAAAACAAACACCAGATGTGATGATAAAGTAAAACTGAATTATTTATCTTCCTCTTCCACCTTCATCCAGGTATATTCTGCTTCACGTCTGATTCGTTCCTGCTCAGACTGACTGAACAAACATCCTGCTCTCCTCCTAAAACTGAACCTGTAATGTGTGATTGTCTCTGCTTGTTTTCAGCTTGCTGTGAAACAGAAATGTCAGTCAAAGCTCATCCAGGTGTCTCATTGTGGTTCTGTCTGTGTTACCTGACAGAGTTTACTCCAGGTGAGGAGAGTCTGGCTTCAGCAGATCACCTGGACAAGCTCAGCTCAGAGAGTCAGAGGATAAATCTTCATGTTTAAGTTTAGAAGTGAATCTACAGTTTAGACCTGAGTCAGTCTGGCTGATCACATGATGGTGGATTTACTGAGTCATGTCTCACTTTGTAAAGTCAACACGTGTTAGTTACTCTGATTACTGGTTACTGGGTGTGGTTACTCTGAGCTGGTAGTGATGTCAGCATCACGTCTGTTTCTACTGGCTGAGATGTTGGAAGGGTTGTTTCACAGCAAACCAAAAACAGTGATAAAACATCCAGGATCAGGAATTTCTCCCAGAAGAAAGATGAATTCAAGAGAACATACGTAGATAAAAACAGAGACTTTCTGTGCGAGATCATCTTCTGCTCTCTGGAGACTGTTGGCTTTATAAAATACCTGATCAGCTTCCAGCATCCTGACCACTACACACCCTGAGTTTTCCACATCTAGACTGGTTTGTAGTTTTACTTGTGATACCAGGATGTAAAAAATTATCCTAACATACAACGTTAACAGGCTGATTGATCGGAACATATTTTTCTCTTAAGACATCATCATCATTATCCAGATTTACTTCATAATTTTTTCCATCATATTTAACTCCATCCAGTCCACCAGGATCCACTGGATTTAACAGTCCTGGTAAAACAAAGTCCACTCTTTCATTTCTGAGGTTTAACATATGAGGACATGATCAATGTGACTTGGTCTTCAACAGATTTCATGTCTTTGTTCATTAAATAACAGCATGGTCAGAGAGGTGTAATTTTTTTATCTGATTGTCTATTAACTTCATTTTCAGAGCTGGTGAGGACCAGATAACTTCTCATTATGTCCTGATAAATTACACCTGTGAACTGGAAGAGGCTGGACTGTCTGCTTCACATGACTGTAAAATCCTGATAACATGACATGAACATGTTTAAAGCCGTGGTTTCTTCTGGTTGTTTTAGAGTCAGGAACACTAAATCTCTTCTGATGCTGGTTTTATAGCTGCAGCTATTACAATATGTATTCATAAATAATGTGCTGGACAAGAGTTGATAACTAGCTTTGACTTAAAAACTCTGCATGGCATCAGCTACAATATTTTGTGACTACGTACAAATGCAATGTCCCTGTCAAATAACTCAAATAAATATAAAATTTTTTTTTTTTAAATCAGTCTATACTTACCAAACAGTCGATAAACTACCAGGAGTTTCTCTCGCTAGTCTGAGAAAAACAGAGAAACAGTTCATTATCTGAGCTGAGAGAAGTCAGTCTGCCAGAACTCCAGCACACACACACACACATATAATACTGATGATACCACATTTCCATTTTATTTTACGGTAAAATCTTCAATGCAGCTAATTTCTAAAACACCATATAATGACCAGGTCCTCTCAGGACATTTTTAATGATACAGTCCAGTTCAGTTTAAATATATTATCCAGTTCAAACTGTTCTGCTGTATGAAGAGTCCAGTTTAATTGTACCAGTTTCACTTAAACAAGTTCTTACAGAATAATAACCTGACCATAAATAATAATAATTAAAAAAAAGTCACTCAAGCAGTCATTTCATTTCTATGTAGAGTAGTATGTTAAAAGTCATGTGGACATAAAATCAGTAATAAATACAAGGAATTAATTTTCCACCTGGTCAATCTGATGTGTCTCACCTTTACAGACAGTAAACATCTGTAAGACACAGCTGTAGTCAGACTGTTTATTCTATGTTTATTCTGGTTTCAGTAAAAATCCTCATACCTGTCTATGGAACCAGAGGAAAAAAAATGTAATCTCTCCTTTTGGTCCCTATCAGCTTAACAGTTAACTCAGCTACAAAACTATAAACTTTTAAGCTGTGCATATTAAACCTTTTAACTGAGAATGAGAGTTTTTTTGACTGATTAGTCCATCCAGACAGGATAGTATTAGCAGTTAGCTGTATATGAATCCCTCAGACAAAACACACCTAATTATCTACAGCTCAGGTTTAACAGACAGCTAGCGGTTAGCATAATGCTAATTGCTAGCTTACTGCACAAGCCTACTTACTATAAGTGGGATAATAATGACTTTGGTTGCTTTCTCCCTAGCTGCCATTAGCCAGGTCATTTAACTTCGTCACTGTGGTTAAAGGATAAATAAATCCGGTGGCTCATTGGTTTGTTTGAATTCGTTTGAAGTTTAACAAGAGCTGAAGACATTTTTATGGTGTTAAAATTAGCCGTTAGCGTTAGCGACGCTAACGGTTAGCTAGCTTCACATTGTTAAAATATACTTGTTCATATGGCTAATTTCGATTATTCTTTGACTGATTTTACATCGTTTAACATTCAAAAACAACTCTGGACATGTTAGAAGATGCTTAAACGTGTTTACAGTTCATAAATGAATCATTTAACCGAGGGACATTATATATTAATCTCCGCTAGCGTGACGAAGCAAAATGGATGTACTTCCGGTCCGTTTCGATTAAAACTGTTAAAATAGTAATTAATTTCGGTCGTTCTTGGTCTGATTTTACTTCGCTTACAGTTCATCAATCTCTCAGGACATGTTTGAGGACGTTTATAGCTGTTTATAATTAAAATATTAATAATATAATGGACAGAATAATAGCACGTACTCACCGTTTGCCGAAGCCAGCAGAAGGGGAGGGGCGGGAGGGGATGCAACGGTCTCGTAGTAAGGGACGTGGTTAGTTTAGGTGGAGTCAGAAATTCCAGTGCTTGGTTTAAAAACAGTGTAAAATATGAATAAATGAAGTTCTTAAACATATCAGTCCACTAACTAACAACTAACTCTAACACTAACTGAAAAATATAAACAAATTTAATACAATTACTACTGTAATTTAGATGATTACAATGTGATAATAAAGTTACAGTAAGGTGTTCGAACACTGTTAAGTCCTTGAACTTCTCTTTAAAACTGAAGAGAAACATGTTGATAGTTGACTTAGTGAATAAGATAATTAATTTTTCAACTGTGGTGTTAATCATTAAATGGTTTTGCACATAAAACGTCATGTGTGGATATTGTTATGGTACATAAGTCAGCCATAACTCTATCACAACTGATAATGCTTTGCCTTTCAGGAATTCCATGAATTAATTTTATCAGTTGAAGCCATGAAAGATGAGGGCTGGTTAACTACAGTACTACTGGGTAGTGGTAGCTGGCTTTGGTTAGCTTTCAGCTAAAGAGGAACTCCATGAATCAGACTAAATTTAACTAAATTACTGTGTAAGATGTCCGAAACTTTTTTTTAAAGAGAAAAGAACAGGCTTAAATAATTCTAAAGTTCTAGAGAAATCTGATAAAGGTGCCAAAACACTCTAAATTAATTTTATAAATCAATCACTGTAAGAAAGTAGACAGATAATTGGTGATTAGGTTAGAGACTGTGCTGAATGGGCTTATTGAAAGCTAAGAAGAAGAAGAACTTTGATCTATAGTTTGTGAAATGTGTGTGTTAGGGCAGAAGAGAAGTAACTGAAAAGTTTAGCTGAAAAAATAGAAGTTGCAATTGGTCTTTAATGTGAGTAAAATGGTTTAAATCAGAACTGAAATTAACTTAATATAGTTTAAGGATTTGAAGCTCAAACTGGTGTATGATGATTGAAGATGTATGTCAAGCGTTAATGACAGATAAAGATGGTTGAAGTGTTATTCTTGAAGAGGTATGTATGAAGTATAAATAAACAGCTGATGCATTTAAACCATAAACTGGAATTTAAAGTTGCTGAAATGGTGGGAAGGTGAACAGAAATGTACTTTACATAGTTCAACATGGCTGAAAATGGCTGAAATATGGTTGTTGAAGCAGTATATATGAAGCTGAAGTCAATAGTTGGAAGGATTTAAAGCACAATCAGGTGTTTAAATGTAGTTAAAAAGGTGGAAAGCTGAACTGAAATGTGCTTAAGATAGTTCAACATGGCTGAAAAGGGCTGAATTATGGTTGTTGAAGCAGGATATATGAAGCTGAAGTCAATAGTTGGAAGGATTTAAAGCACAATCAGGTGTTTAAATGTAGTTAAAAAGGTGGAAAGCTGAACTGAAATGTGCTTAAGATAGTTCAACATGGCTGAAAAGGGCTGAATTATGGTTGTTGAAGAAGTATATATGAAGCTTAAGTCAATAGTTGGAAGGATCTAAAGCACAAGCAGGTGTTTAAATGTAGTTAAAAAGGTGGAAAGCTGAACTGAAATGTGCTTAAGACAGTTCAACATGGCTGAAAAGGGCTGAATTATGGTTGTTGAAGAAGTATATATGAAGCTTAAGTCAATAGTTGGAAGGATTTAAAGCACAAGCAGGTGTTTAAATGTAGTTAAAATGGTGGAAAGCTGAACTGAAATGTGCTTAAGATAGTTCAACATGGCTGAAAAGGGCTGAATTATGGTTGTTGAAGAGGTATATATGAAGCTTAAGTCAATAGTTGGAAGGATCTAAAGCACAAGCAGGTGTTTAAATGTAGTTAAAAAGGTGGAAAGCTGAACTGAAATGTGCCTAAGACAGTTGAACATGGCTGAAAAGGGCTGAATTATGGTTGTTGAAGAGGTATATATGAAGCTTAAGTCAATAGTTGGAAGGATTTAAAGCACAAGCAGGTGTTTAAATGTAGTTAAAATGGTGGAAAGCTGAACTGAAATGTGCTTAAGATCGCTGAAGATGGCTGAAAAGGGCTGAATTATGGTTGTTGAAGAAGTATATATGAAGCTGAAGTCAGTAGTTGGAAGGATTTAAAGCACAAGCAGGTGTTTAAATGTAGTTAAAATGGTGGAAAGTTGAACTGAAATGTGCTTAAGATAGTTCAACATGGCTGAAATGGCTGAAGTCTCCTTGCTGAAGCACCAGCTGAAGTAATCATGTAGCTGAAGTCAACAGTTAAAGGATTTAAAGCTGAAAGTGAATGTTAAAGATGCTGAACTGGTTTAATGTAGAATAAATCATTGTAAAAGGCAGAAAGAGCTGAACCAGAGTTGAATTGGCAGCTGAAACACAGTCCATCATGTAAGTGAGCAGCAAAGGACATGATGAGAGGACAGACAGAGGAGAGATAGAGGAGGACATGTGGCCTGTTGTAATGAGAAGGACAAGGAAGAGACAGGAGAAGAGGACAGAGGGACATGCCTGGACTGAATAGGAGGCCAAAACCAGGTGAGAAGTCCATGATCTGGATCAATAAAGCTGAATGAATTAGGTCAAAGGTCAGCGTGCTGCTCACAGCTGAGAGCAGTCAGTGAGTTGTCATGACGACGGCCCCTCACTTAACTGACAAGCAGAGAGCAGAACTGCACTGTTCCAATCACTTTGTGCACCTCCCGAACAACTGTTCATTAAAAGAAAACTCTAAGAGTTATCCAAATAATTTTTTCACCGTGAGTGCCAGGAGGGTCTGGGGAACGCAGCGATGTGGTTTATTTTACTGTAATGTGAACAGAATTTAAATGGTGACAAGTTAAAAACACATGAGAAATGCATTTTCCTCTTAGAATCCAGATTTGAATGGAAGTCTATGGGAGCAAAAGTAGACTTTTCCTCGCTTAGAGAGGCATAGCTCGAGATCTGTAAATCCCAGCTCTGTCATTCTTGGTTCTCTTCGAAGCCAACTTAAATTCCTCCGTTTTGATGTATAATTTTTGTCTCTACGACGAAAGTTGTAGGAGTTATGAGAATTTGTTTGGAGTAGTGGAACAGGCTGAAAGGTTAGAGTGAGGGCTAGAGTGGGAGAGAGTGGAGTGAACATTCTAAAAGTTATTGATTTTTAAACTGCCATAAATCAATAACGCTAAAAGATATCAAAAAGTTGAATAGAAGTTTAATAGCCCAATCCCTTGTGAGTTGTTTAAAGTTTGAATGGTGTTTCTAGCTGAAAGTATGCTGAAGTTCTAAGAGCTGAAAGAGGTGAAAGTTTTGAAGGAGTTGAAGGCTGAAGAGCTGAAATCCTATTGATTTCAATGGGAGCTGAAGATCAATAAATGATCAATAACTTGAAAAGTTGAACAGATATCAAAAAGTTGAATAGAAGCAGGAATCTCCTGAACGAGCTGAACGTTTTGATACCAAAATTGTTGAAATCGGCTGAAGCTAGCTCAAGATGTTGAACGACGAAAAAACGGCGGAAGAATAATAATAATAGAAAATAATAATAAAAACAGGAAAACTATAGTGTGAATGCTTAACAGCATTCACACAATAAATGCACCGTAGATGTTGCTTGTGGGAGTGGGAATGCAGGCCAGGTCGA